>NC_057799.1:319366445-319376108 GCF_018294505.1 Triticum aestivum
CCTCCCCTCCGGCCACCGGCGCCGCCCGCCGCCACCCTCCGGGCCCCTCCTCCACCGCCGGCGACCGCCACCGCCGGCTCCTTCTCTCCCGCCGGCGACGAGCTCCTGGAGCTCGGGCTCGATCCAGATCCGGTGAGGACGTTGACTTTCTCGTCCTCGTTTTTTCTCCCAAGTCCCAGAATTCTATCAGCATATGCTCCTGTTCCCGATGCCGTAACTTTGTGCATGTAGCTCCGATTCGCGGGTCTAATATGTCAAACTGTTCGTCTCGTGATGCTCTTCATTTTGTTCAATTGCACCATTTTCATTAGAGGTCATCTTGACACCCAAATCTTCGTTGGAAGAGGGCTAGTTGCTGTTAATCTCTGGTTCTTATCAGAACTTGGAGATTTGTCATTTTTGTATCATTTATTCTGTGCATCTTTTGAGCATGAGCTCTACATGTGTTTTGAAGTATGCCATGCCATCTTTCCAGTGGTATAGCCCATGTATTTTTGTGATCTTTGTGGTTACTAGCACAAGCATGCAAAGTAGGTCCCATAATAATTCTGATTTCAGGGACTTAGTGATTTCCCAGTCTTTGTCTGCTGTAATTTTGTTGCCATGTAAACTTGATGCTACAGAGAGATCCATGCATATTTTGGAGATGTTCAGTAAGGATGTTTTGTAGCGGTAGTTGTAGTTGAGTCATTCCTGCAATTTTTTGCAATTTTAGAGTACCATAGCATGACTCAATATTGCTGTACTTTTGCTATAAAATATTTCTGGCAGATTCTTAACATGATTTGCAATATTGCCAAGCTTATTGTAGTTGGTCCATACATATTATGCAATTGTTCTTGCCATAGATAGCTTCATAAGCATTCCATATGGCTGTAGCTATGCTTGGTTTGTCATGCATTGCTCTGTAGTGAGTGCATCAAGCTCACAAAGAGGCCTACATATTAATAAACTCTGCCATGCTCTGTTTTCTGCCAAGTCTGAAACCTGATAACGAAACTTGCTATGTTTACATGCTTGCCATCATATCATCTGGTCCTTTTTGGCTTATGGTCAGTAAGAGAATTTTATCATGTGATTTTAGTAGAACACTACCATGCCTTGTTTTGCTATGTTAAGTTTCTGTAGCATATTGATTTCGTGCTCTGAACATTGCTACCTGATGCTGATTTCTGCCATGTCCAGTTTTTCACCAAGTCTGTGAACCTGTAATCTTTTGCACTTTTGCCATGCTTGTTTGAGCTTGATATGTTGTGATCTAGCCGTAGCTCAGTGTTCATCTTTTGTCAAGCATCTCCTGTAGATTACTGTCATGTGCTTTGTTGCTATGTTAGGGTGCTGTAGCATTGCTACTTGTTGTATTTTAAGTGCTATCTTGCTGTTTATCACAGATTAGTGTCATTCTTGTTTTGCTTGCCATTTGCAAACCGTGAATCCGATTCCGGTGATCTTTATATCGATTTCGACCGAAATCATCTCATCTTTCCAGTGGCATGCTTGGTTTGTCAAGTTACTGCCATGTTCATCATTTTCCTTCCGGAGCACGCATATGCATCGCATATCATAACTTGCATATCATACATGTCTTGCATCATGTTGCTTGCGCATTTCTCGTTGTTGATTGTCGTTCCATTTGTTGTGTTCTTGTCTTGGGTAGAGCCGGGAGACGAGTTCGTGAACGAGGAACCTGTCGAGTACGCTTACGAGGATCAAGCTTTCGACAACTCTGAGAATCTTGCAGGCAAGATGACCACCCCTCGAAATCACTTCTATCTTTGCTATGCTAGTTGTTCGCTCTATTGCCATGCTCGCTACCTATCGCTTGCTATATCATGTCTCCCATTTTAGCCATGTCAGCCCTAACCATCCTTTCCTAGCAAACCGTTGTTTGGCCATGTCACCGCTTTTGCTCAGCCCCTCTTATAGCGTTGCTAGTTGCAGGTGAAGTTGAAGTGTGTTCCATGTCGGAACATGGATATGTTGGGATATCACAATATCTCTTATTTAATTAATGCATCTATATATTTTGGTAATGGGTGGAAGGCTCGGCCTTATGCCTGGTGTTTTGTTCCACTCTTGCCGCCCTAGTTACTGTTATACCGGGATTATGTTCCTTGAGTTTGCGTTCCTTACGCGGTCGGGTGATTTATGGGACCCCCTTGACAGTTCGCCTTGAATAAAAATCCTCCAGCATGTCCCAACCTTGGTTTTACCAGTTGCTACCTAAGCCTTTTCCCCCGGGTTTTTGCGAGCCCGAGGGTCATCTTATTTTAACCCCCCCGGGCCAGTGCTCCTTTGAGTGTTGGTCCGAACCGAGCAGCCTGCGGGGCCACCTCGGGGAAACTCGAGGTCTGGTTTTACTCGTAGCTTGACTTATCCAGTGTGCCCTGAGAACGAGATATGTGCAGCTCCTATCGGGATTTGTCGGCACATTCGGGCGGCTTTGCTGGTCTTGTTTTACCATTGTCGAGATGTCTTGTAAACCGGGATTCCGAGACTGATCGGGTCTTTTCGGGAGAAGGTTTATCCTTCGTTGACCGTGAGAGCTTATGATGGGCTAAGTTGGGACACCCCTGCAGGGTATTATCTTTCGAAAGCCGTGCCCGCGGTTATGAGGCAGATGGGAATTTGTTAATGTCCGGTTGTAGATAACTTGTCACTTGACCCAATTAAAATACACCAAGTGCGTGTGTAGCCGTGATGGTCTCTTCTCGGCGGAGTCCGGGAAGTGAACACGGTCTGTGTTATGTATGACGTAAGTAGGTGTTCAGGACCTCTTCTTGGTCATTGCTAGATGACGTCCGTTCCTTTGCTTCTCTTCTCGCTCTCATTTGCGCAAGTTAGCCACCATATACGCTTTTGCCGCTGCAGCTCCCCCTCTTTGCACCTCTTGTCCTATAAGCTTAAATAGTCCTGATCTCGCGGGTGTGAGATTGCTGAGTCCCCGTGACTCACAGATACTTCCAAAACCAGTTGCAGGTGCCGACGATGCCAGTGCAGACGACGGCGTCGATCTCAAGTGGGAGTTCGACGAGGAACGTGGCCGTTACTATGTGTCTTTTCCTGATGATCAGTAGTGGAGCCCAGTTGGGACGATCGGGGATCTAGCATTTGGGGTTGTCTTATTTTCTTCTGGATTGTGACCGTACTCGGTCTATATGATTGTATTTTGGATGATGTATGAATGATATTTATGTATTGTGCGAAGTGGCGATTGTAAGCCAACTCTTTATCCCATTCTTGTTCATTACATGGGATTGTGTGAAGATGACCCTTCTTGCGACAAAACCACTATGCGGTTATGCCTCTAAGTCGTGCCCCGACACGTGGGAGATATAGCCGCATCGTGGGCGTTACAAGTTGGTAATCAGAGCCATCCCCGACTTAGGAGCCCCCTGCTTGATCGAATCGCTGGCGTTGTTGAGTCCAGAACAAAATGTTTTGAGTCTTAGGATTATATATATCGGAGAGTAGGATTCTTTTTACTCCTCAGTCCCTTCGTGGCTCTGGTGAGGTCTCCTGACGTAGAGTTTTGACTATTCTCTCCTCAAATTTCACAAAAAAAAAAATTCAGGATCACGCGGGTATCTTGGAATCGTTCCGATCGATTTGTGACGAGAACATTGTTCTTGGTGCCTCCTGTCATTTAGGGGTTGTGGCAGTGTCCCGGGGAGTTGAGCTCCGAGGTGTTGTCGTCACAATTTTATCGTTGCAGTTCTGGAATACCTGAGTTTCGCCGACATCGAAATCTCTTTTATGCAGTTGTTGGTGAGATCACCTCGACGCCACCCAGTACTGGGGCGGGAGTTTGGGAGTATTGCCATAACTTGTATAACGGATGTTTTTCGAAGGTTGAGGTAAACGATTTCCGAAGGTTTCTTGGTTATGTGTTGACGGATGGATACAGCTGGATCTAGGGATTGTTAGTTTGGGTGATATATATTTGTGTCCCCTGTATCCCCTACACTAGATTGCATAACCAGAAAGTTTCGGGAGTTTATAAGTGGGAATTCTAGTAGCCTTAGGATTTCTTTCCGACAGACGCATGATATGAGATTGGGGTTCGACGTCTAGTGGTCCGCCTGTATACGGTTGATTTTACAGTGGTCTCGTTGTGTCTTAAAGAGTCCATGGCTTTGCCGACTCGGGGACACTTCGTATGTCATGTGCACAGCCTTGTACATGATGGTGCTGTACGATTGAGCCCGTGTGGGCCCCACCACGAAAACTTCGGACGAAATATCTATCATATGTTTGTTCCGGCTTATTCTGCAAGCCAATACTTGGTTTTATTTTGTATTGTGGTATTCGAGTTTCTTCGAATTCATATGTTCATTCCATATCTTTTTCAAGTGGCTTCTCAACTTATGGAAGTGTGATGATTTACTACGGAAGTCATTCGTTCATCTTCGTTCGAATGTTTATTGTGAAGACTATATGTTGCAAATTTCTATCCGTTGATTCTACTTATCTTTTGTCTATCAAGATGCTAACGGATGTCACCCTCTTCAGGATGGCTCCGCCAACGCGTCAGAATCCGGATCGCAATGAAGGGAGTCAAGCGAACCCTCCGCCACCACCTCCACCTCCGGAGGCATGGCAAGCAATCATGGCAGCCACCAACGCCAATGCTCAGATGATTCTGCAACTCTTGCAAGAACGTACCCAAGGGCAAGGCAATCAAGGCAATCAAGGTCAAGGCAACAATCAGTTTCACTTTGCCACTCTCAACCAGTTTCTCGCAAATCAGCCTAAGTCTTTCAACTACTGTGCCGAGGCCACGGATGCCGATGATTGGCTCGTGGACATCAACAAGCATTTTGAATGTAGCAATGTCAGGCCTGAGGACTTTGTCAAGTTCGCTTCTTTCCAGCTCAAGGACCAAGCTGCTGATTGGTTTCAGCAATACAAAGATTCCAGAGGAGGTCGTGTGATCACTTGGACTGACTTCTGTCGGGACTTCAAAGCGCACCACATTCCACAAAGTGTTGTTGAGAGCAAGCGTGAGGAGTTCCGCAATCTCAAGCAAGGAAACATGTCCGTGTATCAATACAACATTCAGTTTCAGAAACTTGCTCGCTTCGCTAAACAAGACGTTCCTGATGAGAAGAGCATGATCTATCACTTCAGAGGTGGCCTTAAAGAGGATCTGCAGTTAGCTCTCGTTCTTGTTGAGCCTACTCAGTTTGATCAATTCTACAATATGGCACTGAAACAAGAGGCTGCTCAGCTCAAGTGTGAGGCTTCTAAGAAAAGAGTCAGGGACGCAGTTCAGTCTTCTTCTTCCTCACTTGTGTCAGCTAAGCAACAGAAGTTCTGGTTGCCTCCTCCTCCTCCTCCGTTTCGTCAGCCTTATCAGCAGAAGAACAAAGGTGGCCATGGTTCTTCAAACTCTTCCAACTCTGGCTATCAGAATAAGTCTCAGAATCAAGCTCCCAAGTCCAATGCTCCTTATCACCGTCCACTCTCTGAGGTGACTTGCAACAAATGTCAGCAGAAAGGTCACTATGCTAACAAGTGCTTCAACCAGAGGCGTCTTCCTCCTCCTCCTCCTGTCAGATCCTCCAGCAATGCAGTGGTCAAGCATAATCCAAAGTCTGCAAAGGTGAACATGATGAATGCAGCTCAAGCGGAGGAGTCTACTGATGTGATAATGGGTAATCTCTCAGTTAATGATATTCCTGCAAAAGTTCTTTTTGATACTGGTGCATCGCTTTGTTTCATGTCAAGACCGTTTTTTGCCAAGCATGAATTCACTTGTTCTCATCTGAGTAAACCCATGGATGTCGTTTCTCCGGGTAAACATTTGAGTTCTAGTATGATGGTTCCGGATGTTTCCATCAAGATGGGCGACTATAGATTCCAGTCTTCTCCAATTGTTCTTGGTGACTCGGATATTGATCTTATTCTCGGGATGGACTGGCTTTCTAAGCACAAAGCTCAACTTGATTGTGCTGCCAGGGAAATCCAATTGACACACTCGTCTGAGGATGTGATTATTTTTGCCGCTCGTGACGAAACCATTCGGTTTTACTCTCTCAATGAGAAGGGCGAATTGGATGCCATCTCTCAAATTCCAGTCGTTTGCGAGTATCAAGATGTCTTTCCAGAAGAGCTTCCGGGTATGCCCCCGCACCGGCCAGTTGAGTTCGTTATCGAACTAGAGCCTGGTACTGTACCCGTTTGCAAGCGTCCATACAAGCTTGGACCAAACGAGCTGAAGGAATTGAAGAAGCAGCTCGATGAACAAGAACGTCTGGGTTTGATCAGACCGAGTTCTTCTCCATGGGGTTGTGGTGTTCTTTTTGTCAAGAAGAAGGATGGCACGGACCGACTTTGTGTCGACTACCGTCCATTGAACAAGAAAACAATCAAGAACAAGTATCCACTTCCCAACATCAATGAGCTATTTGAGCAACTCAAAGGCGCTAAAGTATTCTCGAAGCTTGACCTTCGTATGGGTTATCATCAGATTCGCATTCGTGAAGAAGATATTCCCAAGACAGCATTCAGAACAAGCTTTGGTTCTTATGAATATACTGTCGTGTCTTTCGGCCTTGTCAATGCTCCCCCGGTGTTCTCTCGGATGATGAATTTTATCTTCAACCCCTATACCAATGATTTCGTTTTGGTGTATCTCGATGATATCTTGGTCTTCTCCAAGAATAAGCAGGATCATGCCAAACATTTGCGATTGGTGCTCGACAAGCTCAGAGAGTATCAATTCTATGCGAAGTTCTCCAAATGTGAGTTTTGGCTCGATGAAGTTCTTTTCCTTGGTCACATCATCTCTGCCAAAGGCATCGCTGTTAACCCCGAGAAGGTGTCCGCAGTTCTGGATTGGGAACCTCCTCAAAATGTCAAGCAGCTCCGCAGTTTCCTGGGTCTTGCAAGCTATTGCCGAAGATTCGTTGAGAATTTCTCCAAGATTGCAAAGCCTCTTTCCAACCTCCTACAGAAGCATGTGAAGTATGTCTGGTCTCCTGAGTGTGACGTTGCTTTCAACACTCTCAAACAGAAACTAGCCACAGCTCCTGTCTTGACTCCTCCTGATGAATCCAAGCCGTATGAAGTTTTCGGTGATGCTTCTCTCCAAGGTCTCGGTGCTGTGTTAATGCAAGAGAAGAAAGTTGTGGCTTATACCTCTTGGCAGTTGAAGCCCAACGAGAAGAACTACCCCACTCATGATCTTGAGTTGGCGGCAGTTGTCCATGCATTGGTTACGTGGAGACATCTCTTGTTGGGAAGACAAGTGGACATTTTCACCGATCACAAGAGTCTCAAGTATATCTTCACTCAGCCCAACCTCAACCTCAGGCAGACTCGATGGGTCGAAATGATTCAAGAGTACAATCCAAGTATTGAATATACTCCAGGCAAGGCAAATGTCATTGCAGATGCTTTAAGCAGGAAAGCTTATTGCAACAGCTTAATTCTCAAGCCTTTCCAACCGGATCTTTGTGAAGCTTTCCGCAAGCTGAATCTCCAAGTTGTTCCTCAAGGCGTTCTTGCCAACCTCATAGTATCTCCTACTTTGGAAGATCAAATTCGTGAGGCACAACTCCTTGATGCCATGGTGAAGAAGGTGAAACGTGGTATCGACAAGGGTCTTTCCAAATACAAGTGCTATCGCATTGATGACAGAGACACTTTGTTCTTCGAGGACCGGATTGTGGTTCCGAAAGGTGATCTAAGGAAAGTCATAATGAACGAAGCGCACAATTCTCTCCTTTCCATTCATCCTGGAAGTATGAAGATGTATCATGACCTCAAGCAGTCGTATTGGTGGACTCGAATGAAGCGAGAAATTGCCCAATTCGTGAATGAATGTGATGTCTGCCGAAGAGTGAAAGCAGAACACCAACGACCAGCTGGTCTCCTCCAACCTCTTGCTATTCCGGAATGGAAGTTTGATCATATCGAAATGGACTTCGTGACTGGATTTCCAAAGTCCAAGCGCGGAAATGATGCTATCTTCGTTGTCATTGACGAGCTTTCTAAAGTGGCTCATTTCCTTCCTATCAAAGAATCCATCACAGCAGCTCAGCTGGCAGAGCTCTACACCTCCAGAATTGTCTCCTTGCACGGCATTCCACAATTGATTTCTTCTGATCGTGGAAGCATCTTCACCTCTAAGTTCTGGGATTCCTTCCAGAAGTCCATGGGCACTAACATTCGCTTCAGCACAGCTTTTCACCCTCAAACTAGTGGCCAAGTCGAGCGAGTCAATCAAATTCTTGAAGATATGCTCAGGGCTTGTGTCATTTCCTTTGGCATGAAATGGGAAGATTGTCTCCCTTATGCTGAATTCTCCTACAACAACAGCTTCCAAGCGAGTTCGGGCAAGGCCCCATTCGAGATTCTCTATGGCAGAAAGTGCCGTACTCCTCTCAATTGGTCAGAGACTGGTGAACGCCAACTTCTTGGCAATGACTTAATCACTGAAGCTGAAGAAATGTGTAAAGTCATCCGTGATAATCTCAAAGCCGTGCAATCGCGTCAGAAGAGTTACTATGATAGTAAGCATCGTGATTTGGCTTTCGAGATCGGAGACCATGTCTACCTCCGCGTCTCTCCAATGAAAGGCACTCGTCGCTTCGATATCAAAGGGAAGCTTGCCCCTAGATACGTGGGTCCTTTCAAGGTCATTGGCAAAAGAGGCGACCTCGCCTATCAACTTGAGCTTCCTTCCAACTTCGCGAACGTGCACGATGTGTTCCACGTGTCACAGCTCCGCAAGTGCTTCAAGACGCCTGAGCGCACTATCGACTTCGAAGAGATTGACCTCCAAGAAGATTTGTCTTATCATGAGCACCCCGTTGCTATTCTTGAGGAAACTGAGCGCAAGACTCGCAACAAGTCTATCAAATTCCTGAAAGTAAAGTGGTCGCACCATTCCGACCGGGAAGCCACCTGGGAACGCGAGGATCATCTCCGTTCCGAATATCCGGAGTTCTTTCAGTCCTAGATCTCGGGACGAGATCCTCTCGTAGTGGTGGAGTGTTGTAACACCCCGCATGTAACTTGCCATATTTGTAACTCCGACTCTTGCCATTTCCGGCTATGTGATATGTTTTTCCCTCCGTTGTCGGGTTTTGTCTTTCGTTTTGTATTTTGTCATGTCATGCATTTTCATATCATGTCATCATGCGCATTACATTTGCATATGTGTTCGTCTCATGCATTCGAACATTTTCCCCGTTGTCCGTTTTCCAATCCGGCGCTCCTATCTCCTCCGGTGCACCCCTCTAGTTTTCTTTCATGTGCGTGTGTCAAACTTTCTCGGAATGGACCGAGCCTTGTCAAGTGGTCTTAATATACCACCCGGAGACTACCGGTCAAGTTTCGTTCCATTCGGAGGTCGTTTGGTACTCCAACGGTTAACCGGGCATCCGCAAAGTCCATTTGAGTGTCCAGCAAAAACCCCCTCAAAACCAGCCCAAAACCCACCAAACTCTCTTCCATGCTCTAGGTCGTTCGATCACGATCGTGTGGGCGAAAACCGCACCTCATTTGGAGCCTCCTAGCTCCCTCTACCTATAAATGAGTGGGCATCCCGAAAAACGAAATCTCAGACGAAACCCTAACCCTCTCCCTCCGCGCCGCGCCGCTCCGGCCGGACAACGTCCGCCGCGCGCCCGGCCAACCGGAGCGCGCCACGTC